>NW_027667191.1:609591-612091 GCF_963924665.1 Micromys minutus | reverse complement strand
TCTGTTTTATTAGATATGATTTAAGAGTGCGGTGAGCACGTTCCACAATACCTTGTCCTTGTGGATTATACGGCGAACATGTAAGATGAGTCACAGCCATCTGGCTACAAAATTGTTGAAATTTTTGTGAGGTAAAAGCCGGTCCGTTGTCTGTCTTTAAGAACTTTGGCTTACCCCAGGCACTCCAAGCCTCCAAGCAATGTTGGATGGCATGTGAGGCCTTTTCTCCAGATGAGGGAGTGGCTACAATTATTCCTGAACAGGTATCAATGGATACATGTACATATTGCAGCTTACCAAAGGCGGGGACATGGGTAACGTCCATTTGCCATATTTGAAGAGGCTGGATGCCCCGAGGATTAACCCCCGAGTGGGGCGCAGGCAGAAACTGACTGCAATTTTGGCAATTGACAACAATATCGCGAGCCTGTTTTCTGGAAATGGAAAAGCGGCGCAGCAAAGTTTCGGAAGTTACATGAAAGTTTTTGTGAAAACTTTTAGCAGCCTCTAGCAGCGAAGACATGGCTATAGCAATTATTTTTGTAGCCCTGTCTGCCAAATCATTGCCTTTAGCCATAGGTCCTGGCAATCCAGAATGAGCTCTAATGTGAGTAATATAAAAGGGTGATCTTCTGGCTAGAAGGCAATTTTGAATTTGCGCAAAAATTGAGGCAACTCTGCTAGACGGTTTAATAATGCCAGCCGCCTCAAGCAAATTGACAGCATTAACGACATAGGATGAATCAGACACTATATTTATAGGCTCTGAAAAACGTTGTAAAACCTCAAGAACCACTAAACATTCTACCACCTGTGGGGAGGTTTCTGTATACTGCCTCGAGTAGACCTTTCCGTTAACCACAAAAGCCCCCAGCCCAGTTTTGGAACCGTCAGTATAAATAAGTAACCCTTCTTTTAGGGGACTACAGGACGTTACTTTGGGAAAAACAACAGGTTGAGTTAAAGCAAACTGTAAAATTGGATGTTTTGGGTAATGATTGTCTATTTTTCCTGAAAAGGAAGTGACTAAGATAGCCCAATCATTTGAAGTGGCAGCAAGAGTGGAAACCTGCATGGCATTATAGGGAACAATTAACAGCTGTGGCTCAATGCCAAAATGTGTGATGGCAGATTTTAGCCCTCTCAGCGCTAATTGTGCCACAGCATCTGGATACCAGTCAATTATTTTAGCTGGCGAGACATTAGGATGTACCCACAGTAAGGGTCCTTGTTGCCAAAGCACTGCGGTAGGGAGCCGGTTTGTTTTAAAAACACATAATGAAAAATGTTTATCATAATCCATGCGAACCAATTGTGCATCCTGTATAGCTTCTTCTACCAACTGTAACGCTCTTTCTGCTTGCGGGGTCAAACTTCTAGGTGAGGAGACATGCGGATCTCCTTCTAAAACATCGAATAAGGGTTTAAGTTCAGCAGAAGGAATCTTAAGAAAAGGTCTAAGCCAATTAATGTCTCCCAGTAATTTTTGAAAATCATTAAGAGTGTGGAGGTGATCCCTTCTTATCTCGAGCTTTTGAGGGACAATCCTATCAGTGAATAAATACCACAGACCCTAGGAATTGACCAGTATCAAAAATCTGGAGCTTTTCTGTGGCAATATATAGGCCCTTACTTTTTAGGGCCTGTAACAATATAGGAAATGCCTCTTTTAAAATCATCAAATTTTTGTGGCATAATGCAAGACGCACCTGTTTTTTTACTCTCTCTGGGAGGAATGAGAAGGCTTTTAAAGGTGCGCGTGTCTCATAAGGAAGAGGGACTGTTGGTAAAGGAGGTGCTGTTGGAACGGCTGGGGACAAACGCGTGGGCCTATACTGCTCGTCAGGATAATATCCTTTTTCCTCATAACTAGCTGCTCCTTCATCTACCCCTGCCTCCTCTTCTGGGTCTAAGCCTTCTCGCTCATAATCATCATTATCTGAAGTCTCGAGGCTACCAATGTTAAGAGCCTCAAAGTCTTCTACAGGGTACAAACTGACTCCCCTTCTCCTAACATTAGAGGGCATAAGGGAATAATAATCTGAAGGTTCGTGGGTAGCTACTCTCCCGCTATACCGCGTTTATGGAGGTCTTTTTTCCTTAGGGGGATAATACCTTTTCCTGCGCGCGCCCATTCTCTCACTCTGTTCGGCTTCTGATAGCCTATCCTGCGCTTCACTCAATACCTCTTGCCCCGCAGCGACGGCGGGCCTACAACTCTCATCTCTTAAACAATTTTGTACCATCGTCCAAATGGCCATGGTTCCGGGCCCAAGGTCTCCAGCATTCTGCGCACAGTTTAATTCTCTACCCAATCTGTTCCATGAGGCTGGTGAGAGAGACCCAGAAACTGCAAACCAAGGGGCAGTACGCTCAACCTCTCTTACAAAACGCTGCAAGATGCGGGTGAGCAATTCTAAATCTCTCTGCTTAAGAATTGACTGCAGGGCTGTAATGGTCGAGTGTGAAGAGCCCATCACAGCGATGTAATGCCCGCGGC